>NC_141308.1:13167500-13205000 GCF_037954325.1 Fistularia commersonii
TTCTGAAGCGTAGAAAAACACATTAAAAAAACATGGATCTGACAAATATTATTTCGTTTAGTTGCAGGAAAATGACCTGTGATACGGGAAAGAAATAATAATCTGAAAAATGAGGTGAAATGGAATGAAGTGCATTAAAGATGGTGGAGTTGACATCTATGAAAATAAATTATTGAAAGCACAGGTGTCAAACTCTGGCCCGCAGGCCAAATTTAGGTCGCAGTGTAATTATATTTGGGCCTAGAAAGTAGACTGAGAGCAGAAGTTAGCATTTGTGAGCAGCAGTACGGCTTCTGGCCTAGAAAGAGTTCTACAGATGCAGTATTTGCTTTAAGAATGCTAATAGAAAAGCACAGAGAAGGTCAGAGGGAGCTGCATTCTGTTTTTGTAGACCTAGAAAAAGCATATGACAGGGTGCCAAGAGAGGAGCTCTGGTATTGTATGAGGCAATTTGGAGTGGCTGAGAAGTATGTTAGACTGGTGCAGGACATGTATGCTCGCTGTAAGACAGTGGTACGGTTTGCTGTAGGGGTAACAGAGAAGTTCAAGGTGGAGGTGGGACTCCATCAGGGATCAACTCTGAGACCCTTTTTGTTTTGCAGTAGTGATGGACAGGCTGACAGATGAGGTTAGACAGGAATCTCCATGGACCACAATGTTTGCAGATGACATCGTGATCTGATCCACTGTTGACCGTTGTCATAGCAACCTCATGCTAATACTGGCGAAGAGAAAGGCAGAACGCAGGAGCTGTCTTGAATATCTGTTTCCATGTGTGGAAGTTTGTCTTGTATGTGGATCCGATGCGACTGGAACCAAAAGGTTACTGTTGAAATTCAATTCAGAAGTCTACAAATAAAAAAGCGGCATACCCCCGATTTTTATTTTGTTTTTTTATTTAAGAAAATGAATGCCATTGATGTGTTTTTTATTTGAATTGGGATGCTGCATGTGTACAATATTATATTTTAATATTTTTCAGCAAAACTGGTCTATATGAAATGAGGACGATTTTTTTTTCAATAAATATCAATGTTGACCCGTGACCTTGGCCAAGATTTGAATTTTAGCCCACTGTTTATTTGAGTTTTTAAACCCCTGATATATTGTCACCGTCTTAAAATAATTGCCCAAGTAATCTTTTTTTTTTGTTTAAATCAACTCTATTTGTGTTTTCTGAAAAGCTGAAAAAAAAAATATTGTAAGATGGTGATGATATTTAAGATATAAAAATACATTTAAATACATTACATCTCATTAAAATAAAAAAAAAATAATTAAAATGAAAAATTACATAAAAGTATTAAATACATTTTTCCTGTTTTTAATTTTTTTTTTAGGAGGATATCCTACAATCACACCATGACAAAGTGTGTGTGAGTGTGTGTGTGTATATCTTTACGGCACGACACCTTATTGGAGATGCTGGTGATGAAGGTCTTGATGTCCAGGTTGGTCGGGCAGCTCTTCTGACACGGAGCGTCTGCGCATTTCAGACACCTGGAGACAGAGCGTCTGTTTTAAAAAGATCTAAAAATCCGGAAAAACTTGTTCGAAATTATGGGAGGGACGACGACAAAAATTGGTCATTTATTTCAATCTCATATAGATATCAGATTGTGAAATTATTTTAAAAAAGTAGGACTGTACGTGGTAATAACCCTCCAAAAATTAAAATAAAAAGTAAATAAATCATAAAATAAATTAAAATAAGAGGCCTAACCCTAAAATCTGTAAATACTGGCATCAGGAAAAAAATGAATGGGAAATAATCCTAAAACTAAAATGAAATCACAATAAAAAAGGCAAAAACCAAACATCTGTAAGTATTATAAATATTATCCTAAAAAAAAATAATGAAAAAGGAGGCCAAAAAGTAACATCTGTATATATTGGCAAAATATTAAAATATTAACACGAGGAAAAATATTTTGAAAGGGATATAATCTTGGGGGAAAAAAAGGCCAAAATCTAACATTTCCAAATATTAAAAAAATAAAATAAAATAAATAAAATAATTGAATAAAATAAATAAAAAAATATAAATAAATAAATAATAACAAAAAATTTGTTGAATGCGAAATAATCTTTAAAAAAAAAAAAGCCCGACTGTGAAGCCCAGTCACACATGAACACATTTATACCCCAAATTCCTTAAATCTGCAAAAAAAAAAAAAAAAAAATATTTTATTTTTTATTTCCAGCAGAAAAGTGTGTTTGTCACCTGAGGGCTTCTCTCAGAGCTCCGCGCTCGCTCAGCGTCGTGTGTTTTATGTCATCGAAGTTGTTTTCCAACTTCACGCAGGACTGGAGGGAGAAAACGTCAAGGACATGTTGTCAAAAAACAGCCTCCCAATCAACATGTGTGTGTGTGTGTGTGCGTGCGTGTGTGTGTGTGTGTGTGTTTACATCGCAGCCTCTTTCCGGGTTTCTCTTCCAATGTTTCTTCTCTTTCTTCTTGCTGGCCGTGGAAGCGATCTGAGCGTGGGTCTTGACCCGGGGGTTCAGAGCCAAGATGCTCTGGGGTGACAAAACAAAACAAAAAAAAAATTAAATTAAATTAAAAAAAAAACAAAACAGCTATCGTGAACATTTCCGTTATTATAATGTTTATATTCTCAGCCGCAGGGAATCTTCAAATCTTTGTACTTAAGACCTTAAAACACTTGATAGCCTTAACCTTGACAATTTATATTTCATTGTATTTCTTATTCTTCCTCCTTCCTACTATTATCTATTATTGTTATGTTTTTGCTTGAAACTCTGGCACAACAATTTCCTTCGGGATAAATAAAGTTGTTCTTATCTTATCTTATCTTATCTTATATTAACTTGACAACTGGAATTTATATAATATTACCACTTTTTATGAGGACTAATACTTCTGCTGCTGCTGCTGTATCTAAGCATATTCATGATAGTAATAATAAAAGTAATAAAAATGACATATTTGACTTGAACATTTAAATCCAGCTCAGGGGTCGGCAACCCAACGCTCCCTGTGCCCTTAGAAAATAATGTACAAGTATTTCATTAAAATGTATTTTAATTTATATCTTTCATTTTTAAAATGTCATTTTAAATTTGAATATTATGGCAATCTTGGAGCATCTAAATAAAATGTGTTAAAATATTTTTGTCGCCTTTAATAATCGACAGCACGCGGCAGTAAAAGGATGACAATTTTTGTTTGCAATTTTTGAGTATTTTTGCTTAAAAGTAACCTTCAACCCAGCGTCGTTTTTCAGTTGTCAAAATGTTTTGTTTCATGCAGAAACATGATTTCGTTTTCTCTGCTTTTGTTTAATTCAAAATAATGCCACACATATTTTGTTTATGCGTAGCATAAAGGCAAAAAAACAACAAAAAACATTATAAGGCGTGTTAATTAATTTTAAATTTCAAAGGGTTGCGTGGCTCCTGGTGAAGGTTGCCGACCTGGGCTGGATAGTAATTACCTCTTAATCAACCAATAAAAAATAGTCTAAATACATATACGAGGTATTCTTCTTACGCTACTTTATGTACCACTACTCTGCTTTCCACTATACATCGATATATTTTACTCTTTGGATCGACGTATTTGCAGATGACTACTTTTGCAGAATTATTTTTCCTGCTAACACGTGATGCGATTCATGTAAAAAGTATACAGATTATATTCAACAAAAGCACAATACGTTTATAACATTACTGTTAATCCCCTTGTACTATTAACATTCGATTTCCCGTGGAACAGTGACGTGCGGTGAGGTTCACGGCTGGTGAGGCACGACAACTGCGTGCCTCACTTGGTGGCCCTTGGCAGCCGATTTATGATCGCTCGGCACGAAAAACTAGTTGTTGATGAAAAAACACTGTCCATTGGAAATGTAGTTCATATTGCAAAAGTATTTAAGTATTTTGATAGTGACATACAGAGAGACAGCAAGACGGTTTAAGTGCAGAGCGTGCTAGCAGTCGGCCATCGTTGAGGCTCAACAGTCCACAGCCTCACCGCACGGCTCTCCGCAACATATGAACAGTAAATGTGAAAATCCCCCCAAAAAACAATCTAAAACTGGTGAAGTTAAATGAAAAATACCCATCTAGAGCAAATCAGTGATAAATTGAACCATTTCATTCTCTTTTTTTCATTCTACATTTTTTTCTTTCCAAGATTGGCAAGTGAGGCAGGGGCCTCTCCTGCCTCCCCTGACCGCACAGCGCTGCCGTGGAAGTACTGCAACACTGAAGTACTCTCAGGTACTTCTTAGTTTGAAAAATACTCTGTGTAGTAAAAGCAGTATTTTCAACACAGTGTTGTTTTTGTTCTGGTACTGTAAATATTTTTCGCCACATCTCATGTCACAACGTGAACACCTGCGGCCTCTAGACAAGTGTAGCCCATATATGCACACATACATTTATTTGGCTATTTTTTTTCTGGTGCGGCTTATATTCAGGTACCTCAGCGCCTCCCAGAAGTACCTCATCTAGGTACCGGGTACTTGTTGGACTTCCCGTGTTTTTCCCGAGAATGCGGCCTGTTACTCATGAACGTAAAGTTTGCCTGCTGGGATGGCTGGAGGTGAAGCTGATAAGATAGCAGGGGGTCGGTGTGCTGACGTTGCGTGACCTGCAGGATCCACCCGCCCAGGAAGGAAATGCTAAAAATCGAACAGGAGCTAAATAGATGCTAAAAAAAAAAATAATGAAAAAGAAGGCCAAAACCTAAAATATGTAGATATGGGCATCACGGAAAAAATATTGAAAGAGAATTGATTCTAAAAATAAAAAATGATTAAAAAATAAAGTAAATATCAGCATAAGGAAAAAAAAATCCTAAAAAAAAAACCACAATTTAAAAAAGAGGCAAAATCTGAATCTGTTAAAATTAGCAAACGGAAAAATTTGGAAATGGAAATAATCCCCCAATAAAAACACAAGTTTGAAAAAGGAAAAAAAATGAATGGAAAATAATCCTTCACTAAAAAGGAAATCACAATAAAAAAGTATTCTAAATATTATCCTAAAAAAAAAATAATGAAAAAGAAGGCCAAAACCTAAAATCTGTAGATATGGGCATCACGGAAAAAATATTGAACGAGAATTGATTGTTAAAATAAAAAATTATTAAAAAAAAAAAAGTAAATATCAACATAAGGAAAAAAATCCTAAAAAAAAAAACAAAATTTAAAAGAGAGGCAAAATCTGAATCTGTTAAAATTAGCAAACGGAAAAATTTGGAAATGGAAATAATCCCCCAACAAAAACATATTTTTTTTGAAAAAGGAAAAAAAATGAATGGGAAATAACCCTTAAACAAAAATGAAATCACAATAAAAAAGGCCAAAACCAAACATCTGAGAGAGATGAGAAGATGAGAACAACTTTATTTATCCCGAAGGAAATTGTTATGCCAGAGTTTAAAGCAAAAACATAACAATAATAGATTATAGTAGGAAGGTAAGTATTATAAATATAATCCTAAAAAAAAATATGAAAAAGAAGGCCAAAACCTAAAATCTGTAGATATGGGCATCAGAGAAAATATTGAAAGAGAATTGATTCTAAAAATAAAAAAATATTGAAATGAAAAATGTCAAAGTTTAAAATCTGTAAATATTAGCATCAGGAAAAAAAATCCTGAAATAAAAACACAATTTAAAAAAAGAGACAAAATCTGCATCTGTTAAAATCAGCAAATGGAAAAATTTGGGAATGGAAACAAAAACATAATTTTGAAAAAAGGAAAAAAAATGAATGTGAAATAATCCTTCAACAAAAATGAAATCACAATAAAAAAGTATGATAAATATTATCCTTGAAAAAATATGAAAAAGGAGGCCAAAAACTAAAATCTGTGGATATTGGCAAAATATTAAAATATTAGCATTTGGAAAATATCTTGAATGGGACACAATCTTGGAAAAAAAGGGCATGTCTTAATATTAGCATCAGGAAACAAAATGTGGGAAGGGAAATAATCCTTAAAAAAAAATTGTTAAAAAGGGCCAAAACCTAAATCTATAAATATTAGCATAAGGAAAAATGTTTTGAAATTGAAATAATCCAAAAAAAAAAAAACAATTTAAAAAAGGCCAAAACCATAACTCTTTAAATAATGACATCAGGTCAAAAAAAAAAGAACTTGATAGGGAAATAAACTGAAAAAACTACAAATAATCATCATCAAGAAAGGTTGGGGGTCGACGCCGTGCACCCCTGAGCCGCGCAGCCCTCCCCTCGGACACACCACCCATCTGCCGCTTGTAAAACACACCGCCGGTTATGCAAGGTCACAAAACACTGCATAACAGGACTTTTGGCCCACTTGTTTACTCACGAGCCCTGACAAAGATTAAAAAGAAAAGGCAAAGCCTGCAGGTGTCTTCCAGGTTTACGCTCAGGATCTCCCCCTAAATCCTGCAGCCACGACAGGAGCCCCTTGTTTTCTTTATGTTTTAAACTTCTAACGCTAATTTAATCCCGATTGACTCTTCTTTGCCTGCTGATTTGATACCGAACTGACCCGGCTCTCGTGCACGTTCGATCTCACCGACTCTTGCAATTTCCCTGTTTTTGAGTTTCTAGAGGAGCGGCCACGTGGATGCGGTCACGCGTGCACTCCGAGTTAATCTTCCAGATCAGGTGAATCGCGCCGAGCTACGACAGTAACACACAAAAAGATTATTTCAGTGCCGAATTTTTGAATTTCACGTGTGTTTAAATAACCCGAACCCTATTATAATGTTTCTTTTATTCATCGTGACAGTCACGACGGCGGGGGTTCTTCTAGAAGAGCAAAAAAAAAAAAAAAAAAGCCAACCTAAAATGACACTCGTGGAAAAAGCGGCGACCGTTGCAGAGGAGCGCTTTACCTCGATGTCCGGGAGGTCTTTGCTCAACATGCTGCTGCTCCGGGAGGGTCGGGGGTCCGAATGAACCCGCCTGCGCTCGGCGGCGGCGGCCTGTTACACAACGTCCAGCCCGCTGAGCATCTCCCCTACACATGATCCGGGGAGGGGGGGCCGACCGGGAGAAGGGGGGGGTCGAAGTTCCCCGGGAGGCACTCCTAACACACTCCCGGGTTCAAACTCCGACTCCGCCGGAGGCCCGAGACGCCTCCGGCGCGCAGGAGTGTGCACGTGAATTCATGCGTCCAGAAAGAGTCAGCTGGGACGCACAAAAACACTAAAATGAAGCGGTTGTTTGAGTCGGACCTGAACATTTTCAACGGTGGAAGTGGATTCTCGGAAAACGGGTTTATTTTGCGTTTCGAAAAAAAAATAAAGAGTCTCAGCAGTTCTCACTTCTCCAAATACTACAACCGTTACTATTCTGGCTTATTTATTTTTTCTATTTCAATTCTTTTTCCCCCTGAAACCAAAAGTACAAACACTCTACCAAACGTTCAATTCGAAATCCATTTATTAAAAAAGTACATGTGCGTCAAATGTCATTGAGATAGAGCATCGAGGCCGCGGTGGCGAGCAGGGCGACGGCTGTAGCCATGGCAACACCTGCAAACACAAGAGGACAGTCAGGCCACCACACACACACACACACACACACTTACAGGCATCAAGAATTAAGTCATTTTATGTGAAAACAGTGATTAATCCGACGCACTCCAAGCCAGCAGGGGGCGCCGTGTTAACTGTATATTATGATGTCGTCCGTCAGATCAGACCAATCACCATCAGCGACAACGTCTCGCTCCTGATTAAGCTTCTCTTCTTACCCAGGTAGTTGTTCCTCCTGGCGTCCGGAGGCCGGGCAGGCTCGGCGCCGCGCTCTGCTAACAGGAAGTGTGTTTTTAAGACCGGCCATTTGCGGACGACGGATGAAAATCAGCGTCTCGGCACCTGGCGCGTCCTCGCTCCCCGTGACCTCGACCTCGGCCGCCTCCTCCTGCGCCGTGTCCAGGTCTCCCTCTGCGGCGGCGACGTCCAGCATCTCCTTCAGCCGCTCGGTGACCTTGGACAGACCCTCGCCGCTGAACTCGTAGTCGCACACGGACAACGGGCCGCCGCCCGCCACGGGACAGAAGACGCGGCGAGGGACGGACAGCGAACCTGGGAAGGGCGGCGGTTTCCGGTTAAATCCACGCAAACCGCCCTCGCTCGCGCCACGGCGGCGACCCGTGCGTACCCGTGCAGCGTTTGGCTCCGCCTCCCGCCCGCAGCTCCTCCAGCAGCATCCGAACCCTGGCGACCAGCGAGGACACCAGGTCCCTCTTCAGCAGCTGCCGGCGCAGAGATGCGGTGAGTAAAGAGGCTCGGCATTGGCGCGTCGGTGGTTTTTTTTACCTTCTCGGCCAGTTTAGCCCTGGGTTTGTTGTTGTGCACGTAGGCCCTGCCGTGCACGGCTCCCCTGACCGCCACGACGCCTCCACAGGGCAGCGGCACGTCCGTCCCACGCCCGGCGTCCTGGCACGAGGACAGTCTTTAAAATTGATTCCCATACGGGGCACTGTTGTGCAACAACGATAGTATCAATAAATATGAGCTGCAATTTATTCTTTAAACAGTGTTTTTTTTTTTTTCAAATTGTAGATTTATTCCACGGGCCGGATTGGACCCCCTGGCGGGCTGCTAGTGGCCCGCGGGCCGTACGTTTGACACCCCCCGGACGACGGAACGAGTAAAAAAAATTAAAAATAAAACAGCAAGTGAGAAAGTTGAAAACCAAAACGACAACAAGGATAAGAACAAACAGAGTAAAGTGACACGGCACGTCAGGAGCGTTTAAGTCAAACATTAACGGATCTTGACTCCGGAGGTGAAACCACCCCTGGGTGTGTATTTCAATCCCAGCGTTGAGACTCATCCTTCAAGTTTAAGGTGAATCTTTGAAAAGCTGCCCGTTGCGCAACGAGCGCTCCGCCCCCAGTGTTTGCTCTGGATGATGAAACCGCCGACCCGGCGGGAGACGGAGGGCCGACCGTTTGCTTCTCAGCACGTCTGACGTCAGACGCCAGGTACTATCAAAACACCTCCCTCCTGGAGGGAAATTAACATTTATTCTGTTAAACGCGGGGGCACTTTTTTTTTTTTTTTTTTTTTTTTAAATAATTTGCTCATCTCATTTGCTTCTTCCTCAGAGTGTGTGTGAGTGTGTGTGTGTGTGTGTGTGTGTCTTACCGGCGTGATGAGCAGCTGCACGCCAAACGTCTGTCTCCCACTCCTCTTCTGCAAAGGGACGCCCGACATGGATTGTAAGAAAAAAAAAAAATTTTCTCCTGCAGGCTCAGTGATATTAAATACTAAATATTTCTGGTGCTAACGTCTCCACGACCTGTCCGGCCGTCAGCTCTCCGTCCTCCGGCACCTTCCGTCCGTCGATCAGGCAAACACCAGCCTCTATCTGCTGACTCCAGACTTTCAGTCCCTCCTGCAACGAACCAGGTGATTCTGAATATCTGCACTGATTACGGTTTACATGTGTGTGTGTGTGTGTTGACCTGAAGCCACGCGTCCACGCCGTCCGTGCAGGCCGGGCTGTCTGGCAGCGGCACGGACACGTCCACGTGGAGACAACATGTCAGCGTGGACCAGGAGGAGGACACACCTGACTGGTACCTCCAGTCTGCAGGCTTCGCCGTACTCTGAAGGCAAAGGTGGGAGGGAGGAGGTTGGACCGCCAGCGTCTCCGTCCACGGAAACGGTGAAAATGTCCACCTACCTTGGGGTCTTTGACATCAAATGTCCTGCAGACGGTTCTGATGTTTAGGAGTTAAAGGAGGTCTTTCAAGTAGCATCAAAAACAAAACAAAAAAAAAAAAAACGCAACCCAGCCAGAAGGAGGCGCAGAATCAAAGATACTTCCTGGTTTTGGGGTTGACGTGCAGCGTGACGCGGTCGGTGACATCGTCTTCAGCCGGCGTCCACAGCTGCTCCTGGGAGATCAGGTTCTCCGCCGCGAAAACCAGCTTCCCACGATACACACAGTATCAACACACAGTATCAACACACACAAATTCAACTTGATATTATGTATGGTTTTAAGTGTGACTGTGTGTGTGTGTGTGTGTGTTTGGACTCACCTGGCGGAGGGAGGTGAGTGTGTTCTTGGCGTCAGCATCACTGATGAAGAAGACCCCCAACACGGACAAGCCTCCGGGCAACATCCTGGACACCTGGATGGGTGAGTGGCATGACGAACAAAACGATAGCTAATCGATATAACGATCAATAATATCCCAATATCTTATTCGGTAAATATCCACGACACATTGAAGGATTGACTGAGGGGTGTTTATTTCTGTCACGACACTGAACCTGCATCTAAATTTTTTCTATTACAACATGCCAAAATGTGTGTGTGTGTGTGTGTGTGTGTGTGTGTGTGTGTGTGTGTGTCGGGTCGCCTCCCACCTGTCGAGCATGTTCGCTCAGCCACTCCTTGTCCACAGCGTCTCCTGCCGCGGCCGTCCCCTCCTCTCTTGCCGGCGTCCGAGTCGCCATGACAACAAAGTCCCTCTGAGCCGAACTCTAAAATGTTTATTTGATTGTTAACGCCACTGACGAGTTGTCATGGTGACGCCTCGGTTCACATTTCGTTTAAATGTGCTCAAGTTCTGCAGAAAACACCAAGAACTGACTCCTATGTAAAAATAAGAAGTTGATTTCTACAAAAAAAATGTAAAAAGAACCAAGGTGACAATATCTGTTAAATTAAAAGTGAAAAAATCAATTTTGCACCTTTTTTTCAGTATTCTGTCCTGAAATGTTGCATGGATACAGAAAAAAAATGACAGGTCTTTATTGGAATAAATACATAAATGGAGCAATCCCAGAATATTAAATATGATGAGAAAAAAATCTGAAAATTGTGAAAAATCAAAAACAAAGTCCATTATTTGCAAAACGTACATTGAACTAGATATAAAATCAAAAGTTCTATTTTGCAAAAGAAAAGGGCAAATCTAGCTCATTATTGATTATGATGATGCATGAGACGATGAATCTGGAGTTGTTGTTTTTTTCACCTCAACTTTTACATTTTAGAAATTTCCAGCTTTCAGACAGCTGCAGGTGCCGGAGCTCACCTGTCCGATGAGCAGGCCTGAGACCGGGGCTGCAGGCTGCTCGCAGAGCCCGGACAGGTAACCCTCGACTGCATCCTCCACTATGTAGCCCCGGCCCATCGTGGCTGCAGGGGGCTGGCAGGATTTATGTTTTGACCAAATATGCAACAGGAAGAGGGGGGGAAAAAAATGGAGACGTGGTTAGGAAAAAGGTAGTTGTGATTGTAGTTGTGGAGACTGCATGTCTGGCGTCTAAAAAAAGTCGCTCTTACATGAATCGCGTTTAAATATCAGTCGAACTGGTGATATTTAACTTAGCTCACCCTTATCCTGCATGTTTCAGACCTGACTAGCCCTCTAACTTTAGCTAGCCGGTGGTCGTTTTCTCTGTTTTGCAAACGTAAAGGAGGTAAAGGAGGACAGACCAGTGAGTGACAGTGAAATGAACGTGGATTTATCCGTAAACAAGTGCGTGGAAAAATACAAATACTCACCGGGAGCAAACAGCTTTCTGCTAACGTTGACAGCTGGCACTATTGACGCAATGGGGAAGAGGACTACATTTCCCACAATGCCTTGTGCGTCATCAACTTCCGTCGCATGTTTATGTCGTCATGGGCGAATTGGCGGTTGCGCCGTCAAGTTTGATAACATCACACAAAATAATATTAAACAGTGAGATACTTCAGTATAAGAATCAACGTGATAGTCTGACTGACACTTTTCTTTTAAATTTCCATAAGGATTTTTTCACCACTTCTATCTAGTTTCCAAGTCACTTTGTGTTTGTAGGTACCGTTGTGCTTATACTTGGGGTACTTGATGTAATTCCAAAACACTATTTTTAGGCTAAAAAGGCGAATTGTCGCAAATTTGCTGACAGAATTCACTTATTAAATTAATCAAATTGATTTCTTTTGTAGGATTGGGTTGTAGATGATAACATCAATCCATCGAAATATCGAACATATTAATCAGCCCCAACACGTACGGCTGTACTGAATCTACTCAGACATTTTTAGCGAAAACAAAAACGAAAAAAAATGTATATTTCCCCCTCAAATTATGTTTTGTTCTGTTTCTTTCTACTTTCGGAATTTATTTTGAAACTCACCTGTAACATCCGGTTCGTATTCATTTACAGCTTGACTTTCAATGGAAGCCACCCCAGCGGCTCTACAAACCGGGGTGACACCGAAACATACAAACATATTCCCGGGGATTTGGCGTTCTACTGAGTAACCGTTAGCTTCGGGCGGAATTGTCGGAGATGGCGGCCGTCCTGCTGCAGGCCCTGGAGCGGACGGAGTTGAACAAACTCCCGAAAGGAGTCCAGAACAAGCTGGAGAAGTTTGTGACGGAGCTCCAGAATGCTAACGGGGAGCTCAAGACGCAGCTGGAGCGGCTGAAGGCGGACAGCGGTGCGTAGTTTCCAGAAAGTATTAAAAAATGCACGGTATAACTTACAAAATACCTCAGTGTATTACGAAACGATCACATTTTACAGTAATTTAGAGAATATCTGTAAATGTGTGTCTCGCAGCGCCCAGGTGAGCTAGCTAACCTTTTAGCACCGGTGTCATGTTCAAGCTAACTCTAGCTTTGCTAGCTTTGCTCAAACATCATCTTATAACTTTAGTTGCACCACATTAGCCGAATTATTGGGTCGGACACTGGTGTTGTTCTGCCTTTTCTGCAACGCTATCTCGACGAAAATAACAGGATTTTGGTGATTTTCCGAAATGCAGCCTCGGCTTTGCTCTGACTCGTCGTGACGCACTGAGCTGATGCTCTCAATTCGAAAGAAACGGTGCAGTTTCAACTATTTTATGTCCTAAATGAATCTGTGCATGAAGTCTTGTTGCTGAATGATGATGATGATGGTGTGTGTGTGTGTGTGTGTGTGTGTGTGTGTGTGTGTGTGTGTGTCCCTACAGAGCAGCAGTATTTCGACGTTGGCAAGAAGCTAGCAGAGAGCCAGGAGCAGATCCTGTCGGCCACCAGGAGTTTGCAGACACTGAAGGAGGAGAACAAAAAACTCAGTGAGTTTTCCACTGTGCCATGTTTTAATTTGGAACTGAATATTGTATGTTTTCCTTGTCAAAACCCATCCATCCATCCATCCATCCATCCATCCATTCATTCATTCATTCACTCAGTATCTACCACTGCTTCTGACATGCAACCATTCACCCCCTTTCTTCACGTCCTATAGAGACATGCACACGTCCTACGTATTGAAACTGTTGTACAATTTTTCTGTCAATGATCCGCCACCACTTGCAACATGCCTGAACATTCTGGTGTAATAAAAAATTGTAATAAAAAGCACTGTTAATTACTGTCATTGCTCGTTTTGAGCTGGGTGTTGTTGGATCCTGTTCCATTCTACCTCGCCGCTGGGTGTGAGTGGATCCTAGGTCCGTTGATGTAGCAATAGGAGGAGATATTTAGGCTTAAATCAGCATTTAATTCAGCAGGCAAAAAGAGTATATAGAGCTCTGGGTCTGAACTTCTATTCCCGGACAAGCGACAAAGTGTGTCAGTTCACGAAGTCCGACCAGTGTTTCTATAACTCAAAGGATGAAATGTGCAGTTGTAGGTGTTGTCTTTTCATTGCTCGTTGACTCTTGTTCTGGATCTTCTCTCAGGATGTAGCTTCTGTGGTTTGGCCCGTCATTTTCTGACTCCTTACGTCCTCAGAGCCGGGGCTGCAACTTAGTTTATGTTCACACACTCACCTCCTCTTTCTAAAGAACCCTAAAGAACCTACTTGTTTAACTTTATCATCTAAAGATTTGTCATCCATTTCTCTACAATCATGTTCCTTTACTCGAAGCCCTCTATTTATCTGTACTTCCCCATCCTGAGCTGCCCTCGCTCGTCTTGTTTTGGTTGCGGACAAATTGTTTTGCTCATCTTAATGCACTCAATAAGTGTATGAGTACAAGTACCTGGGCGTCGATATAGACAATAAACTAGGCTGGGCTAAAAGCACAGATGGTGGACACAAGAAAGGTCAGAGCCTCCTTCTCTGGAGACTCGGGTCTTTCGACGTCTGCAGAGCCGTGCTGCAGATGTTAGCTGATGCTAACAGACTCAATAAGCCCATCAGGAAGGCCTGTCTCATCCTGAGAGTTGAGTTGGACTCGTTTGTGGAGGGGGAACGCTGAAGAAGAATTTCCTTCGGGATTAATAAAGTTCTGTTCTTTTCTGTAAGGCTTTAGTCATTTAGATCAATGAATATTATTGTAATAATTTGTTAATGACTGTTAAGCTGTGATATACACTTGTTTCCCTCACGGCTTCCTTCACCTCCTTGCAGACGAAGAACTCAGCGCTCTGAAGGGAATCGAGGGAGACTCGGGCGAAGACAAACCCGCGCAGCAGGTAAACACTCCCAACAACTTCCCCAGACACTGTAGATGTTTTGATTTCTCCCCAGTCATGTGACAGAAACCCACACACTGCCATTCCTGGTAGTTTCAGGTGTGCGTATGAGAGCTTTAAGCTGTATAAATTGTGTTTCAGGGATGGTAACTTTAGTCCAATCACGTCACGAGCTGATTCGTTTCTTCCTCGCTGATAAAATATTGAAGTTACGTGTTTGTGTGTGTGTGTGCGTGTGTGTGCGCACTTTCACATGGTTGTGCGTGCAGCAGACCAAGGCTAAATATGAGATCGAGGCGGAGAAGAGGGAGCTTGCCAGGCTGCTGGAGAAGAGAACGCAGGAGGTGGAGAACCTGACTGGTGAGGACACACACACACACACACACACACACACACACACACACACTGGTTGTTGACCCTGCGTGTGTGTCCGCAGAGGACGTCAAGCGTCTGAATGAGAAGCTGACAGAGACGGACAAGGTCAAGATGGACCTGCACCTGAAGCTGGACAACATCCAGTCGTCTGAAGTGTCCGTGCAGGTAAACGTCTCCTTCTCGTCCTCGTCTTCATCGTCACGATGTGCGGGAATGCTAACGCGACGCTGTGCCACAGCACCGGGAGAAACGCGTGCAGCAGGAGAAGGAGCTTCTGGAGCAGAGGATCGAGTGGTTGACGTCCGAGCTGAAGGCCAAGACGGAGGAGCTTCTGCAGAGCAACAAGGAGAAGGGCAAGGAGATGGTGAACCTCCAGGGCAGTTTGAAGAGCAGCAATGAGCAGGTGGCCAGACTGGAGCGGCAGCTCAGCTCCCTGAAGGAGACCTGCGACAGTCAGACGAAGAGGGCCGAGGACCTCAACGGCAAACTCAAGCAGGTACGTGGAAGCGCCGCCGCCGCCGGAAGACTTCTTAACCTCCTCGGACACCTGAGGAGGAAGCTCCTCCTGACCGTGCAGAGTTTAATCCAGTGTTCTGACACCAGGCGAAAGATGAGCGCAGCGCCATGGAGGACAAATACCGCACCGAGCTCAACGCTCACGTCAAACTGTCCTCCCTGTACAAGGTGAGCTTGACTTTTTGCAGACCGTCCTCCCATCACCTTTCCCCGCGCCGCAAGTGTGTGACGCTTTGTTTGGTCTTGTAGGGGTCGGCATCAGACATGGAGAGCAAGAACCAAGAACTGAGCAGGGCCTTGGAGGAGCTCAGCAAGCTGGTTCAAACCTCCGGGGACGGTATGTGTCCCTTTTTTTTGTTTCCCCCTCTCGCTTTTTTTCCCCGTCGGTTTGAGATACGGTGCAACCTTGACTTCCGAGTGCATCGACGTCTGAGTCGTCGCTCAGGCGTTTAAAATCAACTGGACCTGTTCCTGAGGTGGTTTTGAATGCCAGGGTCAGGACCTTGTGCTTGATCCTGGCAGCTACTGGATGAACAGAGGTGGAACATGAGCCCTTTTGGGTTGAGTGAATACCAACCGTGCTGCAGCATTCTGTACCATCTGCAGTGTGTGTCGCGGACTCGTCTGTGAAGTCATCGGCGGCGAGATACGGTGACGGAGAGCATCGCCTGCTAGAAGGCGGGAACGTGGACGGATGAGGCGTCCAAAGCCGGTCGGGGGACGGTTTGATGATTTTAAAAAGAGGTAGTTTACGCGCAAAGTATAGCAAAGCTACATTTAGCATCACATTGAGTGTCCCCAGAATCAGTGACAAGTGTCTGCTAGCGGTGCACTGTTGTAGTCAGTGTTAGCAACATGGCAGCATTTACATGTCTGTAAATAGCATTTTTACTTATTGTTAGGAATATACTTGCTTTTCCGTTCGGCCCCGACACCCTCATCAGCAGAATGTTGTCAAAAAAGAGAAAAGTGGACATGGAGTGTAGGGTGTAGGGAAAATGGAGCACTTCTTATTTGTTGGTTGAGGTTAATAAGGCAGCTTTACGCTCGGTGTGGATGCGGCGAGTTTCGCTGCCACGATGAGACTTGTTGGGAGAAAAATACAACAAATGCACGGAGAAGTGAGAAGACACAACTGAAGCCTAGTGTTGTTGAAATATTGTGAATCTCAGGTTGTTCGTCATGAAATTTTTAAAGGAACAGTTCATAACATATAAAGATTTTTATTATTTAGCTGTTCTCCTCTCCACTAAAACGAAGGAAAACATTTGGACTTCTGGTCTAGCCAGTAAGTTAAGTTAAGGATAGAGCAACAAATGTAAAATTTGAGGTCAATACACTATCGATATAGATAATTTTTCTATTTTAATGAGAGGTAACAAATGGAGTTACGAGCTCGGCCAGGGATGCAGTTCAACTTGTAAGTCTAGTCCAGGGGTCGGCAACCCGTAACACCCAAAGAGCCATTTGGACTCGGTTTCCTCAGAAAAGAAAACACTGGGAGCCGCAATTACTTTTTGACGCCTAAAATAAAGGTTCCACTGTATATATTGCTTTTTATTACCTTTACACTTTGTGTAAACAAGTGTGTAGTGTGTTGCCTCTGAAATTCACAAAGTATTACGGAGAAAATTACATTTTATTTATGTAATGAACTCATTTTGAGCTTTGGGCTTTCAAAGCGTTTAGCGGAGCCTTGACCTGAATTTTAAAAATAAATGGGGAAAAAAATCACTGTGTCAGTAAACAATATAAAATGAATATTTGCAAAATATCTTCATAAATATTTATTTTACCTGGTTTATGGGACTTCTGCTCCTGAACTTCTGCGCACAGCATCTGCAAATCGGGACTTTACCGGCCGGCGGGTATACCGGCTTATTTTGAGCGGCGAAAAATAATAAATATAATGTTATTTAATATTTGAAGATCACAATAGGAATTAACACAAATGAAATACACTTCAATTAAATATTTATAATTTATTTTCCCCAAGCCACTCTGAGCCGCAGTGTAAAGATGGCAGAGCCGCGGGTTGCCGACCCCTGGTCTAGGTGTTACTAGCTGCTCCTGGATAAGACCCAGGTTCCACCTCTGGTCCCGCCGTGGACCCTTTAAGAAAGAAAACTACCCCGGGGTTAACGGGGTTAATGTCGCCTCCCTGGCAGCCAACAAGACCCTGGAGAAGAAGGTGTCCGAGGGGCAGGAGCTGAGGAGCCAGCTGGAGGCAGAGCTCCGGGAGAAGATCAAGAAGATGGAGAAGGAGCTGGAAAACGCCACCACGAAGGCCGCGGGCAAACACTGCTGTGAGACACCAGAACCCGTCCCGCTTTGCGCCTGCAGAAAAAGTTGCAATATCGTGATTGCAATGTGCGCAGGTGGCCCCTCGCTGTCGGAGGAGCAGCTGGACGCCATGTGTCCGTCTGCGGCCGCCATCGCCGCCATCGTCAAACCCGGCATGAAGTTCTTCGACGTGAGTTTTAACGCAAAATCGGTCGGATTCACAAAACCCCGGGAGTCTCGGCGGGAACGTTAAGCCGCTCTCTGGACGTTCTCAGCTGTACAACGCCTACGCCGACTGCCAGACGCAGCTGCAGCTGGAGAAGCAGGAGACCAGGAGGGTCAGCCGCGTCCTGGACGAGATCGTCCAGGAGGTGGAGTCCAAGGCGCCCGTCCTGCGGCGCCAGAGGGAGGAGTACGAGAGCATGCAGAGCTCCATGGCGTCGCTGTGCAACAAGCTGGAGCAGGCCCGGGCGGTCCGTCAGCTCCTCCCGAGCTTTGATTTTGGGCTTAAGATGCTTCTCGTGTCTTCATCTTCTTCCCATACGCCCGTCTCCAGGAAATCTACAGCCTCCAGAAAGAGAAGGAGGAGCTCAAACAGCAGTATGATTCCACCGAGTGGGAGAAAGTGAAGACCGAGAGACAGTTGGAGGACACCTCTGCTCAGGTACCCAGCAAATCCACGGTGGCTCTGAGGGACTCCAGAGAGGAGATGATCCGACGTCGTGTCCTCGTCCAGGTGTGCGCCCTCCTGGTGGAGCTGGAAGAAGCCCGAGGCCACCGGGTGACGAAGGACGACGGCAGCTCCGGCGACATCTCCAGCACCTCGGAGGTCCTGAGCGCCCGGCAGCTCTCCTTCCGCAGCGTGGAGGAGCTGCAGAAGAAGAACCAGAGTCTGATGGGACGGCTGAGGCAGCTGGAGGAGGAGAAGGACCGGGAGAAGATCCAGGCCACCTCAGTGCGGTGAGTCCACGTCCCTGAGAGCAGGAACTTTTTGCAGCTCCTCTTCGGGAACGAGGCCTCTCCTGGGTGCCTTCCGGTTCCGTAGCCGATTGGTGGAACTCATAAGCCGCGTCCGTTACCTGATACATCTCGCAGATGTCGGGGCACCATTTTTTAAAACCTGTCGTTATCAGTTATGGACCAGATGAACAGAAGCAGCGAGCAACGGAGCAACAAAGAGGTCCGAGCTCTTCTGGCCCGCTACACCACAGAGGGGTTTCCACAGCTGACGGAGGAACATCTACCCCAGAGTTAGCTAACGGGGTTCTTCACAGGGAAAAGGGAGAAGATAAAAACACTTCGACCATCTGATAGTCCGTGGTTATTATTCCATGAACGGTGGCAGCTTCCTCCTCCATGTTGTCCATGTCCTTCCTCTTCTTCTTGGTTCCTTCCTGTGTCACCTTAGCACCAGCTAGAAGTTCCCCTGGAGGACGCTGGTTCCTGGAACCAACTGTATTTGTGGCCAGACACGTGGTCAGATATTAACTGTAAAATCCCTATTTGCAGCGTGTCGGAGCTGAACAAGCTCCAGAAGGAGGTGGAGCAGCTGAGAGAGCAGAGGAACCAGCAGAAGCAGCTGGCCGACTCCAGCGCCCGTCAGAGGGACATGTACAAAGCTCTGCTGACACAAAGCACCGGCTTCCACCTGCCGCCTCAAGGTGGGAACGTCCTCCAGGAGATCTTCTCAGTAGCCGCGTTTTTGTAAATATTGTTCGCCCGCAGGTCCAGATCCTCCCTCCCAGCCGGCGCCGGTTCGCCCCTCCGTCCCGGCCACTCGCTCCACGTCCCAGAGAGCCGCCGCCGCGGAGTCGGCGCAGACCGCTCAGGCTAAAGCCGCGCTGAAACAGGTTTTTTTTTTGGGCCTCACCGACTCCATCCCGCCTTGACACCTTCGCCCACGCGGTCCTGATCTGGACGCGTCTCTTCTCCCGCAGCTGAACGACGCTTTCACCCTCTACAAGAAGGAGAAGGCGGCCAACGACAAGATGCTGAACGACACCAACGACAGGCTGGAGAAGCAGCTGACGGAGGTTCGCTCCGGCCACGCCAAGCTGACCTCCCAGCTGGAGTTTAGCAACAAGAGGTGCGTTAACGTGACGCTGGTTTTTACGGCGAGCGGCCCGTGCGCAGGCGCGTCAGTCCACGTGTTCCACCGCGGCAGGTACGAGATGCTGCAGGAGAACGTCACCGCCTACTGCAGGGAGATCGCCGCTCTGCAGGAGAGGAACCAGAAGATGGCCGCCACCGCCCAGAGGCACGAGCACATCATCCACACCATGAGCCACGACCTGCGGCAAGCTAACGAGAAGTTAGCGCTGGAGCAGGTGAGGAGGAGGAGGAGGAGGAGCTTTTGTGAATTTTAGCCGCCTGCCCTCGGCGACCTTCTCGAATCCCGCCTCTGTGTTTTCCCGTCCGCATCGCGACCGCTAAGGTCCGCGTGGAGAACCTGACCAAGGAGCGAGACATGTTGAGACAAGCGGAGAGCCGGCTGAACCGAGACAAGGAGGCCATGGCGGCCGAGCAGCGCAGCCAGAACCTGTTGCTTAGCAACCTCAAGACCATACAGGTGTGTTCGGACGGCGGCGGCTCGGGACCGGGCCGATCGGTGTGTGACGTCGGCGTGGTGTTTCTCCCCAGCTCACGATGGAGCGCACGGAGACGGACACTCGTCACTGGCTGAACAACAAGATCAAGCAGCTGGAGACGGAGCTGGCCTCCATGAAGACCAGGCTGGACCAGGAAGTGGCTCAGAGACACACCCTGGGACGCACCATGGACGTACGTACGGTGTATTCCATGTCTTTGGACCCGGATGTTCAAACCGAAGCGGCCTTTAATGTCACACATGCACGCTTCCTCCAGGCTCAGCTGCTGGAAGCCAAGAAGCAACTCGAGACCCAGAACACCTTGCAGCAGAAGACCAGGGAGCTTTTGCGCAGCTCCGAGCAGCAGGTGGCGGCGCTGAAAGCCCAGCTGGCTGCTTCCTCCTCGCCGGACGCCTCCAGTAGCACGCCAGCAACCAGAGCGGCGGCCCTCAGGAGCTCACTGAAAGGTAGAGGGCAGCTAGCTCACCCCCTACCTTCTCCTCCTCCTGCTGGTGGCTCAGCAGAAGGTCCTCTCTCTTCACCCCCAGGTCGTACCGCGACGCCACCGGCCTCCCAGACGCCCGGCGCGTCCGAGCAGGAGCTGGCCGAGGTCAAAGGTCAGCTGCGCGCCGCCGAGGAGCGCAACAGCGAGCTCACGGAGCAGCTGAGCGGCGCTAACACCACCGTGGAGCAGTACAGAGCCGTGGTCCTGACGCTGGAGGACAGTTTGAAGAAAGAGAAGGAGGTGCTGGTCCATTCCATGCCCTCTCCTCAATCACACACACACACACACACACACACTGCTAACCCCTGTTCCCCATTCAATGCCACAGTTCCGCTCCCCTCTGGAGGTGAGGCTGAAGGAGTCGGAGGAGGTGCAGAAACAGCTGGAGAAGAGGATACTAGAGGCGGAGAAGAAGAGACAGGACGATCAAGGGGAGAGGAAGAAGGCTCTGGAAACCCTGGAGAAACAAGTAGGTCTTCAAATGTGGACTTTTTGGGAAATGGCATGTTGATGGTTGATGGCGCCTCCTCCACCGCATCCAGGTGAGCGAGCTGCAGTGCAGCCTGAAGGCCAGTCAGACGGAGCAGCAGGAGGCGGTGGAACGAGCAGCAGCCGCCGTTACGTTGGAGCAGAAGACCATCCAGGAGAGCCTGCATCAGGTCCTTCAACACACACACACACACACACACACACACACACACACACACACTCTTGGACGCTCTGGAAACGTTGTCTTCATGCATGGTCTCTGCTTCTCCCGTCACCTCAGACGAAGCTCGCCATGGAGGCTCAGGCTAATTACGAACGCGAGCTGATGCTCCACGCCGCCGACGTGGAGGCCCTGCAGGAGCTGAAGAAGAAGTCCCAGCAAGACGCGGCGCAGAAGCGTGAGCTGGAGGAGCAGCTCGGCAAGAGCAGCTCCCTCCTGAGGGAGAAGAACGGCGCCTGGACGGCGGCGGAGAAGCAGCTGAAGGTAGGAGGTCTTCTCCACATTCCGGCTGTCGCTTCAGATACTTGTTAAAGCTGCTTCGTCCTCGATCGCTCCTGCAGGACGAGTTGTCCAGCCTGAGCCGGCGCTGCGAGGAGCTCGCCAAGCAGAACGCCCTCCTGCACCAGCAGATGGAGGACATGGCCGCCAGGAGCCGGCAGCAGCAGCAGCAGCAGAAGCAGCAGCAGCAGCTTGACGTGTCCTTCAGCGAGGAAGGGAAGACCACCGAGCAGATACTGGAAATACTCCGGTGAATACCAGCGGCGATAGAAAGACCGTGAGCAAAGATCTCAGGAGACAGGTGTTCACCGTGATGTTCTCTCCATGGTTTAGATTTGTGCGGAAGGAGAAGGAGATCGCGTTGGTTCAGTGTGAAGCGTCAGAAGGAGAGGCTCAGCGCTACAAGCAGAGGGTGGAGCACCAGGACAGGGAGCTGACGGAGCTTCAGGAGGCCCTGAACGCCGAGCGGGAGAAGATGCAGGTGGGATGGAGGGACTGTCTCTCGTAACCTGTCGACATTTTGCTCGCGTTGACCTTGAAGGCACCTCTCTCCCAGAGCACGGTCAAGACCCTGGCCCAGCAGCAGGAGCAGCTGAAGAACCTGGAGAACATAAGCGCCCTCCAGGAGGCCAACAAGATGCTGAAGATGGAGAGGGATAAGATGGAGGTGGCTTTGCAGCAGGCTCAGGCCAAGGTGAGATCCACGTGAGGGACTCGCAAACCTGCGAAACGTTGCGTCCGGAGAATGACGTTTGCATGTTCCTGGGTTCTTCTCAGGTGTCCAAGCTGGAGACGTCCATCAGCCCCCTGCATCACTCCCTGTCCCATTTGTCCGAGAGGAACGGCTCCCTGCAGGCCGACCGCAGGATCCTGGAGGAAGACCTCAAACACGCCAGGGCCAAAGTCCAGGTGGGCCTCCATCGCCATCTCCCCTGCGTCCGACATCTTCTGCCTCCCGGGCGGCTCACATGTTCCTCTCCTCTCACAGCAACTGCTCAGCCAGCAGAAAGACGGCAACCTGGAGGAGAACAAGAAGCTGACCAGCGAGAGAGAAGCGCAGCAGAGACGCATCTCCCAACTGGCCGAGGAGACCGGCAAGCTCAAGGCCGACCTGGCCAGGTAGGTGACCCCGGACGGGTTCCGAGGTCCGGGAGTCCTCGTCAGATGGATCACGTCTCCTCCCGTGGGTCTGCGTTTTGCGGTCCAGGTCCAGCGCCACCACCAACCTGGCCCAGTCCCAGCTGCAGGGCCTCCGGGACTCCGTGGCCCGGCTGACCGCGGAGAGGGACGCGCTGAAGAAAGACGTGGAGGCCAGGAGCGGCGAGATTCTGGAGAAGAACAAGACCATCATGCAGGTGAAGAAGATCGGACGTCGGTACAAGACCCAGTACGACGAGCTGAAGGTCCAGCACGACAAGGTGGGTTGGATCCCGGAGGTCCGGGAAGGAACCGGCTTCTAAGCTGCGGCGCTGAGATCTTCAGCCGTGTGTTTTTCTTCTCCAGCTGGTGGAGGAGACGGCAGCCAAGGCGGGAAGTGAGGTGGGTAAGAACCAGGAGGTCCAGCAGGAGCTGACCAAAGCCCAGGAGGAGCTCACCAAGGCCAAGGAGGAGCTGAGCACGCTGAAAGAAGAGGCGCAGAAGAAACAGGAGGAGGTGACCACGAGGTCTCGGGATTTGACCGACTCTCTCCGGGACTTCTGCTCCATGAACCGGTTTTGTTTTTCCAGGCCAAGAAGTCCCAGAAGGATCTAGAAGAGGCTCAGAAGGAGAAGCAGCAGACCAAAGAGAAGTTCGACGAGGTCCAGACCCAGATGAACCAGGTAGATGGGATCTCATCTGCCGTTCCAGTGAGAAGTACCAACACCATCTCGGGTTGTTCTCGGTCACGATGGTCTTCAGGCCGTCAATCTCCTGCTCCTTCTTCTCCTGGCTCCTCCTGCAGGTCCAGTCCCAGTTGTCCCAGACGCAGAGTCAGCTGCAGCAGAACCAGAACCAGCTGGCGCAGAGTCAAAAGGAGCTTCAGCAGGCCAAGACTCACACCCAGCAGGTCCGAGACCTCCATCCAACGCTCACCTTCACCACGCCGGTCGTTCGGTGGATCCGCGCATCATCTCCGTTTCTGCGCCACAGGTGCAGAACCAGCTGAAATCATCCCAGGCTCAAGCGCAGGCCAGACAGAACCAGATCCAGCAGGTCCAGAGGGAGCTCCAGCAGGCCAAAGACTCCCTCCAGCAGAACCTGACCAGCCAGAAGGAGCTTCAGCAGACGCACCAGGCCGGTCAGCAGGAGGTCAGCGGCCTGAAGACCGGCCTGAGCCAAGCGGAGAGCAAGGTGAGGAGACGCTTGCGTCCAGCACTTTTTGACACGTTGTCAAGATCAGATATCTGAGGTGTCTCCAACTCGGTGGCGTCTTCTGTCCGCGCAGGTGACGGATCTCCAAGGCCAGCTGGAGTCCCTGCAGAAGGTTCGAGATGTTCCGTATCCCGATAAAACCCGCAAGGACGCCCGCGGAGGCTCGCGGCTCACCGGATGCCCTCACGTGGTTGTGTCTTCTTCAGCTGGTGGCCGAGCGGGAGGCGGACATCCAGCGCCTGCAGGAGCAGCTGCGGGACGTGGACCGGGCCGCCGAGACCGCCCAGAACCAGAATTCCCAGACCGGCGACGGGGCCGCAGCCGCCGCTCACCAGGCACAGCAGGAGGAGATGGCGAAGCTCCGCCAAGAGGTTGTTCTCTCCAAGACCTGCTGCACCGTCACATCTCTGCACACAATCGCAAATGGATTCTGGAAAGGCAATAAGGACGCGTTTACTGCCTTTTGAATTTAAATAAGAATAAGAACAGCTTTATTTGTCCCCGAAGGAAATTGTTGTGCCGGAGTTTCAAGTAAAACATAACAATAATAGTAGGGAGAGGGAGAATAAGAAATACAATTAAAAATCTAAAGTGTCAAATTTAAGGCTTTAAAGTGTTTTAAGGTCTTAAAATGTACAAAAATTTGAATATTCCCTTCGGCTGAAGGAAGAGGAATTAAAAAATCAATACTGCTTCTTCAGAGCTTTTAAGAATATTTTAATAACAGTTTGAGAAATAATTTTTATTCATAGTATTGGTATTATTTTTATTATTATTATTGATTTAAGTGAATTATTTTGTGGAAGTTTCTGATTTGAACTTAACCAAAAAAATCAATCAGAGGGGGGGACATTGCAAAAGATTTGTTTTGTTTTTTTTCTTTTTTCTAATTTTGTTCATTTATCCCGACCTCATGCAGTCAAGTCTGATTTTATTCATTTAGCGCCAAATCATGACCTGGTAACCAGAGGTTACCTCTCATGTAGAGCAAGTCTGGACCACCTTCCAGATGATCTACAGAAACCCAGGCGTGATCATTAGGTGATCACGTGGGCGACCTTCTGCCTCAAAAGAGAGGGAGATAGAAAGTGATAGAAAGCGCGGAGGTTTGTAATACGCTAATAACAGAAACGCTACATGCTAATAGCTGACATTCAATTCTAGGTTTGATATTCACCAAAGGAATGCCGCAGTAGATCAAGCCGCGCCTCCCGAATCGGGATCCATCATCCGGTTGTTTATGAAGTGGAGTTTCTCCGTTTTCTGGTAGCTGTCTGAGAGTAAAACCAGGGAGGAGCAGTACAGGCAGCAGATGGCCGACAAAGAGGAGAAGGCCAAGAAGGCCTTCATCGGGGCCAAGACCAAAATCACCCAGCTAAACGGTAACGTCCTCCTCCTCCTCCCCCGAGGTGCTACGGAGCCAAAACCGTTTTTCGGACCCTCTTGAGAAGGTCTCCCGGTCCTTTTATTTCCCCCGTAGCCGCCAAGGAGCAGCTGAGCAAGGAGGTGGAGGAGCTGAAGCAGACCAGGGAGGAGCTGGAGGTGAGGATGAACGCCCTCAAGTCCCAGTACGAGGCACGGCTTCTCCGGCAGGACAGGGAGCTGAGGGAGCTGTGGGAGACGCAGACGCACCCCGACGTCCGAGAAGAACCCCAAGACCCCAGTGGAGCCAAGGTAGCGGAGCAGCGTTCACTCATTTCACCTTGAACCTCCAGCGACCAGTTTATCGGGATAAAAACTTTGTAGCCTCGAGGGTCACCGGGTCCTCCTCGTATTTATTTCTTTTCTTCCTCGAGGTCCAGGTGGGAGATCAGGCCAGGTCTGCGGAGCAGAGGCAGATATCTCTGAAGACCCCGGCCCAGGAACGGGGCAGGTAAGACCTGGACTCGGGAGCTGAACCGTTTCCGTGGTCGAGCTCGTAACTCGATCCGCTCGTACGTTGAATTAAAGTCGCCCGATAGAACGAATTGAAACGCTATTCGCCCGTTTCAACCCTAGGTTTTGTCACGTGTTTTTTTGCAATTCGAAAAATATACTTCATAAATAACAAACGCTTAAAATAAAAGAGAATGTAAAGAAAGAAAGTGGTTTTATTAAGTGTATTTACCTTGAAGAGTTTACTGGCTACACACTTAATGCTACCACGTGTTGCTAAATGTAACCTCCGCCGCTCCTCTTTTTAGAATCATCAAACCGTCCCCGGTTTTAACAAATATAGTTATTTAACATCAAGGCGTAGTTACATTTCTTTTATATAACATTGATACTGTTCCATGTGGCTCTTTGAGGACACCCGTGATGCCGTTATTACATTACATTTGGCAGACGCTTCTATCCAAAGCGACTTACAATAGAGGACATAAGGACTTGCAAATACACGATGCACAGGAAATATACAGAACAGTAAGCTTGGGTTAGTGAGTTGTTTTTTTTTTTTGACAAGACATACACAAACGTACACACACACACACACACACACTGCATAGCCTAACTCGCTTGTTATGCTCCCGGTGAAAATGAGTCGACACCTAAGTGTCTCTTGCCTTCCCACAGACGACGCTCAACTTCTCCATCTCACGTTCATGTTATTGAATTTCTCCGGGCTACCAAGTAGCGGTAAACACCGCGGTGGCCACGTCCCGCTCGCCCCAAACGGAAAACTCCCGGGTCGATTGACCCGTAGGTCAACTTTCCACCGTATTCAGAATCTAAATCCCGAATCCTCCCGTCAGCTCCAGCCTGTCCGAGCCTCCCACGGCCAACATCCGCCCCACGCCGAGCACGCCTTCTCCGAGCGGCAAGTCCAACGCCGCCCCCGCCAGCAAGGCCACGCCCCGCGCCAGCATCCGGCCCATGCCCATGCCGACACCCACCGCCACCGTCATGCCGACCACGCAGGCGGAAAGCCAGGAGGGTGAGCGGTTGGAAGATTTCACCAAAGCGTTAGAAAATATACGTGTCGTGTTGTTTGTGTGTGATTTAGGAAGGAGGGTGAACGCTTTTGGTTTGTTGTATGTGGGATTACGTGCTGATTTAGCTGTGTTGACAATGAAAGGCTAATATTTGAAGGCTCGATGGGTCATATTCATTCTTGCGGCCAAAGACAATGGAAAGTGTCAAAATGTGTCCTGGTTCCACAGACACACGCTGCTGCTGTTAAAAGCCAAATTCATATCATTCCTTTATCCCGAGTTCTTAAAAAAACCCTATGTAGTCACGAAAGAGTCTATTTATTTAGTGTCGAATCACAACCCGCTTCTAGACCAAGGCCTAATTAGATTAGATTCAATTTTATGGTCTTTACACATGTAAGGATACAGAGAAACCAAATCTAATCAGAAGTGCACATGTACTGAATGTACAGTATTAAAGAATAACTGCATTTTTTTTATACAGCTAGTGCAAGGAGAGGTAGTTAAGATATGAGCAGAATATGTACAGCTACTGCAAGTACGGTGGATAATTATTTGCATATTATGTACAAATAGGTAGTGTGATTAACAAATGTCAGAATACAGACGGAACTATAAACAGATGTATTATACAGTAACTACAGAAGGGATGATATAAAGATGTGATATGACCCAATGTTGCCCGCCATGTCATTTTATGCAGTCTTAAAATAAAGAAGTCAAACACATGCATTGGCCTTAAACTACATTTCCCACAATTCATGCCGATCACGTGACCCGCCAAGTGACGGCGTCCCGCCATTAGATCGCAGTGCATCCACATCCATGCCAATGTCAACACGTGGAATTAAGAAATGTAAATAATCCCTAAATGCCCAGGAAGAGAGAAGCTGATGCAGATGGAAGGCTGTTTCAAGAAAGATGGCGAAGGCCAACACACGTTTGTGCTGTTTGTATTAGCATATTCTATGATATGCTAATACCAGCAGCGCTACATGTTAATAGCTGACATGATGAATACGTACTGCTCAACGCTAACCAAGTCCTTCATCCTCACAGCTGCGACCAGCGCGGCGTCCTCGGTTCATGGCGGCCTTGCTAATGCGCCCATGACGCAGCCGACCGGCGGTCAGACCACGGCGTTCGTCCAGCCCACCCAGCAGCAGGCGGCCAATCAGGAAGCGGGCGAGGCGGAGCGTCCCTCCACCTCCTCCGCCACCATCTCAGCAGGTGTGCGAAGTCAGAACGCTCAACAAATCAGACGAGGGGGTTCTATTTTGAATCCGGCGTGACTTTTCACAGGTTCAAAGCGGGGAAGGAACGAGGAGGACGAGGAGGAGGACGGCGTGGAGGAAGAGGAGGAAGGCAGACCGGAGAGCTCACACACCCCTTCCACCTCCAAAAAGATACGGTTGAGACCGGCGGCGGCGCTGCAGGTGAGCACACACACACACACACACACACACACACACACACACAAACAGGAAGTCACATCATTCTGGTTTCACTGGAGTGTGTGGGTGATAGCGCTAAGCTAACAAGAAGAAGCCGGGGAAGATGAATCCTGTGATCCGACCTGATCCAGGTGGAGGCGGACGAGGAGATCGAGGACGACCTGAGGGATGAGGCCGAAACGGAGGATTCGCATGACGACAGTCAGGTCAGTGAGGCACAGACTCCAAAGAGAACAGGTGATACGCTGGGTAGATATTTGGTAGACCAGAAAATGATTTCAGATCATCAGATCCAGAAACGGCATCCATGAGATGCATTAGACTCATTCAAAAGTCTGATGCTACGGCTAAACCGACAAGGAATATGGCTCCGGCTGACCGGTGTTAACCTGCAAAATACAAAATGTATAATAAGGTGATCCACTTGAATAAAAGGTGGTGGAAAAACAAGGTTATCAGATGATAGAGTAAATAAATAAAAGAAGAAATAGTGTCAGCGGTGGTGTTTACAGCCTGGTTCCTGACTCTGGAGGAGACCAGGTCCTGAGCAGAGAACACTTAAGTTTGTTTTTTTTTTCCATTCCTTTTCTCTGGGATTGTGAGAATTAAGGCATCATTAAAATCTGCTCTTGAATCAGAAGTTCAAGAGTTTGAATTGTCAGTCTGACATCAGTTTAATGATGCTCATTATTTATCCCTGTATTTCCGTGAATATGGAGAAACTTTTTTTTTTAGATTATACTTTTTATACATCAGAATTTTTTATTTTACTATTTTTTTTTCTTGTATTTTTAGCTTGTCGCTCAATGTCTTGTCCTTGTATGTCTTGTTGTCCTCGAAATTGGTGATTGCATCACCAATCTACCCTCTACTTACCACTCTCATACATGCAATATTTATATTCATTTTACATTTATGCATTTTCCCCATCCAGTTCTACTGTTATTTCTAGAACTATTGCTTGCATCAGGCTTTTTTTCTTATATTTTTATATTCTGTTGTATATTTTGTGCATACTTGAATTTCTGGACTATTGAGTGCACCTGGATATTAACTAAAAATAACAAAATAGATATATGTGTACATATATCAGCCACACTTGGTAATAAGCCGGGTCCACGTTGTAACATAAGATATTTACAAGGAAAGATTTTTTTGTTTTTTTTTTACTTTTGATTAAATATGTATCCGTAAATACGTACCGGAAATACTTTATTTCCCGAACGGTGCCTGTAAAGCGGCTGATGAAAAAGATTAATAATCAATAACACAAGGAAAAGTCCATCCGTCCGTCCATTATTGGTTTATCCGGCTCCAGCTGGTCGCTGTCCTGGTCTTCCTCCTGGCCATTCTTTCACGGTCATTTCATTGATTTGATGTAACCGGGCTAAATTTTTTTGTTGCGTGAAGCCCCAAAAAAATCCATAAATTTGCCTCGTGTGGGGAAAAAAAGTAGCACCTTATAGTCCGTCACTTACAATAGTCTTTATTTATTTGTATCTATTTACTCTATTATGACTATTCGCACCCTTTTCTGCACCGTGACTATTGAATATCTCCATCGTGGGCTCAGTCAAGCTCATTTATCGGTGTTTGTGCCGCAGGAGCTCCCGGACGAGGGCTTCCCCGTCCTGGCGGCGGACGACGAGGAGATGGAGGAAGACGGCGTGTCGCAGTCGGTCCCGTCCCGCCAGACGACCTCCCAGGAGGCCCTGCTGATCCGCGAGGTCATCGTGATCGACACGGACAGCGAGAGCCGGGGCAGCAGAGGAGAGGGGGCGGAGAAGAGGCCGAACGGAGGGGAGGACCAGGAGGACGAGGACGAGGAGGAGGACGATGAAGAAGAAGAAGAAGAAGAAGAAGAGGAAGAAGAAGAGGAGGTGCTCGTGTTGCTCGATTGTCCTCGTGTTTGCGCTTCACTGCCGGAACAGGAAGTTCAATTCCTTGCTTTTCTGCTAGTATAAGGAGGAAGAAGAGGAGGAAGACGACGACGACGCCGGCGACATAGCGGTTCGAGCCGGGGAGGAGAGCAACGAGGAGAGCAAGGAAGCAGAGGAGGAGCCGTCGGACGCCGGCGCCGCTCGGGAGCCGGCGGCGTCCGACCCCCAGCAGGGAACCGAGGCCCTCAGAGGTGAGCGCCGACTCCAGCCTTCTGCAACCTCCACGTCCTGCCTTTTTTGAACCCGCCCGTCTTTGCTCCTGTCCAGGCGGAGGCGGCAGCGACGCCGTTTCGGAGTCGGAGCCCCACAGGGACCCCGTGCACCTCCCCCCCGCCGCTCCTTCGCCCGCCGCCGCCACTTCCTCCTCGCTCACGCCCCGACTCCCGCAGCCTCGCAGGCCGCCGCATCCGCTGCCCCCACGCCTCTACATCCAACCCCCGGCCCCGGAGCTAGGACCCCCTCACACACAGGTACACACACCTTTACTAATCAGGGAAACACATCTAAAAGCACTGTCGGGTCAAATGTGTGTGTGTGTGTGTGTGTTATTTAGAGACAGTCCTCCCAGCTGCGTCGGCCCTCCGTGGGACGTGGACCACAGCTGACACCTGGAATCGGCAGTATGGTAAGGTGCCGTGTGTGTGTGTGTGTGTGTGTGTTTACATACCATATTCATGCTACATTGCGGCTCACCTTTCACAGTCTCACTGTATTTTTAATAACTCTTACATATTTAATTTTATTTTTCACTTCATCACAGATTTTTTTTTTTCTTTTTTTTTTTGCGGTATATTTTTATTTATTATTTCAATTATTTTCATGGCAAAATAAACATTTTCAAGCCTAATAATAATTTAAAAAATATTACAAGAAATATAATATTGTAGTGTACAAAGTGTATCGTAGAAGAGTCAACAAAACCGAACACTTGCACTATTTTACCTACACGGCACACTATTGGCTGAAGGAGGGAAGGCGACCAACCACATCATGGCGTTCTGTATCCTGGTCTCTGATTGGCTCAGCGAGCGTAGCATCGTTCCCTGCATCTCCTGCACATGGCGTGCATTCAGCATCTCGCCTTGCACATTTCACATTTGCGTGAATTCTATCGCAAGTTTTTATCAGATTGTACGTTGGGTTGTAAAGCTTTAAAATATATATTGATAATGAAATAAAAATATTCTCGCTATTTTGCGTGTTATCACATTATTATCACTGTCGTGCCGTTGATTTCCACTTTTCCGCCGCAGCAACATTTCTTCGACGACGACGACCGCATGGTTCCCAGCACGCCGACTCTGGTCGTCCCTCATCGGACGGACGGCTTCGCCGAGGCCATTCAGTAAGAAACCCTGGCGACGTCACCGATACCTGTATATAATCAATATTTCCACAAGACTTCAATTGGTTAATATTCAAAATGAGGGTTTTGCAGTGGTTTTACATTCAGATGCTGGCGATCTGATTGATAAACGTGTGTTTTATATTGTTCGGTGTTTTTCTTGTCTTTGCCGTTTGATTTCCTGTTGAATTTTTGCCCATTTTATTGACCTTATTTAGATTCTCCTTCGTTTTTATTCTTCCTCATTAGTTTCCGCCGCTCATCTCGCGCCACTTCCACTTGCAGTGTGGAAGTTTGTGCTGTTGGTTCTGAAATGTCAAAATGAAGAATCTTAGATGTTTGTCTGGATGCCGGCAGTGAAATTACATCTTAATATTTTAATTGCAATTAATCCAAATCTGTTGGATTCTCTCAATTTTTTTTTCCTTTTAAATCCTTGTTCTTGTCACTCCAGCCGCATCATGTTTATATTTATTTTTGTAGTTGTTATTGTCACTTTTTCTATTCTTGTTGTTTTGGTTGTCTATTCTCACCTTTGTTTGTTTTTTTTTACATTCTGTTATTCTATTCTTATCCTTGCTTTTGTTGGGTTTGCTTTTTTTGTGTGGTTATCTTTGCTATCGATATTGTCAATGTTGCGCCGCTGCGACAAAATAATTCCCCTGTGGGGATAATTAAAGTACATCTTACGATATTGACGAATCTTCTGGAAAAATCTTTTAATTCTCTAACTTCCTGTTTCTGCTTCTGCAGCTCGCCGCAGGTGGGCGGCCTGTCCACCAGCTTCAGGTTTGGACCTCCGGAGGACCTCCTCCCGCAGGCATCGGCGTCACACTCGGACCTGGGACAGCTGGCCTCTCAAGGAGGTACCAAGCACACACACACATACACACACACACACACACGTTGACAGTTAGTGGTTAACTGGTTGCCTTGTGAAGGTCTGGGTATGTACGAGTCCCCCCTCTTCCTGGCTGCTCATGACGAGGATGGAGGAGGAAGGAGTGTCCCCACCACGCCTCTGCAGGTGGCTGCACCTGGTAAGACACACACACACACACACACACACACTCACTCACACACACTCGCGCGCTCGCTATTGCGGTCCAGCTTGCGCCACGCGGTGACTCTCTCCGTCTCCACCAGTGACCGTCTTCACAGAGTCTCTGCCCTCAGACAGCGGCGACAACATGGCGTCCCAGTCTGTCCCCATGGTAACGGCGTCCGCGGGGATGGCCGCCGCCGGAGACGACGGAGACGAGGTCTTCATGGAGCAGGAGGGGGAAGGGTAAGGTTCCCTTCTGAGGTGTCCAGCGGGGCATCTGGGGGAAGAAGCTGAAGGTGTGTGTCCCGCAGGTCCGGGTTGGAGGCGTCTCTGGACTGCCAGGCGGACGGCGAGCCGGCGGCGGCGCCGAGTGACGACGCGTCGCTGCCGTCCACCAGCCAGGACCCCGGTGAGTCCCTGGATGTAGATACAAGCTCACGCTTTCTGGTGGTGAAGGTCTCACGCTGAGGTGCGTCTTCTCCAGACACGAGCTCCACGACCCAGCGGTGCCCGGCGCCCAGCCTGACCCCGACCAGAGGGGGCCGCGGCGGCGGCGGCGGCGGGCGGAGCGAAACCAGGATGATCCTCAGCCGCAGAGGTGAGAACCGCTATTTAAGACCAGCTCCAGAATGAGAAACACCAGGCAGTGAGTGGTGAAGAAGCTGCTTTTATTGGAGTATATTCATCAGGCAGGAGAAGACATCAGCTCAAAGATAGTCAGGAAAAATTCATCTGCCTTTTCAGGAGCTTTTGCTCGAGGAAGAGGAGCCGTGGGTCGAGGGAGCGCCCCCTAGTGGCCCCGCCGCCGCCGCCTTCTTGCTTGGCGCCCGATCGCGGGAGAAAAAACAACTCCTAATCAGTAATCTGCAGCCGGTGAGACTCCAGACGCAGATCCAGAGGTTGTTGTTGTTTATTAGTTTTTTTTTTTTTTTTTTTTTTTTTTTTTTTGAATTTTGTCTTTTTTTTTTTTATTGATGTCCTCATGGCGCTTTGGCCACGTGGGAAGTTGGTGGTTTTATAAATAAAGTCGAATGTCGAGCAGCAGCGACAGAATCGTGTTTTTATTTCAGGAAATCCTCCTTTTTTTAAATATTAAAATTACCGTAATTTCCCGACTATTGAGCGCACCTCATTATAAGCTGCACCGGCTCGCCGATCGCTATCTCGGGCTTCTTCCTGCGCACTAAAAACCGTCAGTCGTCTTCTTCGGTGTCGGAGTTGAACGGAATTTCTCGGTCATTTCATCGGTCCGATGTGACGAGGAGAAATGTTTTAGCGGCGTGAAGCTCATTAGCGCCCCCCCCCCCCCCCCCCAAATTTCCATATATTAGCCGCAGCGTTGTTTACGTGAAAAACTCGCGGCTTATCGTCCGGAAATTACGGTAATTAATTTCAATTGAATTGATCTCAATTAATTGATTTTTATTTCAGGAAATCCTTTTTTTAATATGATTTCTTGGATATATTTTCAAAGATGGCCGAATAGCAACGCGGCACTAGGGGACGGTTGGTTTACGAGGAAGTAGCAGGGTGGAGGTCAGCAGGGGTCAGGTGGACCTGACCAGGGGTTCTACTGGTGACACTGAAGCCAAACTAGGATGGAGTTCCCCGCCGGCGGTGGGGCGTCGGCCGGATCGGAGGGAGCGAGGACCGGCAGCGGGTCCGGGTCCGGGTCTGAAGACGGCGCTGGGACCGCCAGAGCCGGCAGGTCTCCGGTCACCAGGACCCAGTAGAACAGAGCTGCAGAGGACGGAGAGAAGAACCTCAGCCTTCAAACCTCAGCAAGCGCAACGTTCTCCAGAGGGAACTCACGTCCGGAGAAGACGAGGTGTTGGTACGACTCCGGGTCCTGACGGCGGGGGAGGGACAGCGCCGAGGTCACTGGGCCGGGGAAGCCCTTCAGGACCAGCTTGATGTCGATCTCGCCGCTCAGAACACCTGGAGGTGAGAAGACAACTGAATCTTCTGGTCTCTAGATCTTTTATTTTGAGATGGTTTGGATTTAAATCCTTTAAAACCTACCAGCCTGCCGAGCGACGCGGCTCTTCGGCGAGGTGCCGGCCTTCTTCCCGCAGGACGGAGAACTTCCTGCTGGGAAGGAGAAGCTCTGCACGGTGTCTCCTGGAGAGAGAACAGACACCAGAAATCAAACTCCATCCATCATTCCTGGAGAGCTGAGTGAGCTTCGTCCTGGACGGACCGTTCCTGAAGAAGTACACCGTCTCAGGTCTGCCCCCGGTGGCCGGGACTGGTAGTGCAGCGCTGACGCCCTCCATCAGACCAGGGAACTCTGAGCTGAGCGGTTTGGGGAACCCGGGTTCCAGGTCCATGTTCTCATCCAGGCGCCAATACTGGTTCCCCTGGTGGAGAAGAGAAAGGCCGTGACTTCTCTCGTGAAGGTACGCTGATTTTATTTGTCCTCACTGAAGGGAAAGTCCCACCTTGATGACGTAGGTGTTGCCGTGGCAGTTGCAGCGGGTGAAGACGGTGTCGACCGGCGACGGCACACCCAGGGCTTCGGTGATGTTCTGCTGCCGGCTGATCGAGCGGCTGGCCGGGTCGACGGACCAGAACAGATCACCTGAAACACACACACACACACACACAGTTCTGACCAGCTGGAGATGCATCTCTACTTCCACTTGCTCACTATCTCACCCATCCACACGTCTGACCCTGACTATTCTTTTTTTTTTTTTTATCCTTGTTTGTCTCGGCTCATTTGCATTCTGCTTATTTTTGTTTATCTGTCATTGCTGTTGTCTCTCTGTTTATATTCCTATCCTCGTTGTTTTGGTTGTTTATTCACACCCTTGTTTATAGTTATTGATACTGTAACTGCTATGCTGTTTCGACTAAAGAATTTCCCCTACGGTGATCAACAAAGTTTCTTATACAAAAAAATAAACATTTATCGACACTTTCTGCTTAAAATCCTATTACAGAGACAACATTTATCTCTGACGGAAGAAAAACAGACCTTTAAATATGAGGATGGTCCCGTTGCCGAGCGCCGTTAGTGCGTTAATGGGAGAGTCGCTGCAGAGGTCGGCATCTGGAAGTGGACCTACACACACACACACACACACACACAAGATTAACTAAAAATCTGCTGTAGTAATAGCACACACACACACACACACATGTTCTGGGACCTACGTGCTCCTTCAGGGACTCCCTCCCCAGCGGAGAGCCCCAAAGCCTGGAACACGTCCTGCAGGCCGCCGGGCCCTGAGAACCAGCAGAGTTAGAGATGAGAAAAAAAATACAAAAACACACCAAGGAACCCCAGAAGGCGTGTTTGTTTTCCTCACCCCGACCCGGCGTTGACGGAGCGGCGCCCCCGCCGGACAGAACCAGGTGGATGTTCAGAGCTCCGGCAGCGTCGGAGGGGCCCGCCGGCCCGTCGCCGCCCAGAGACGGGGTGCCGTGCCTGGGGAGGGCCGGGCCGAAGGCCGGGGCGTCTGGAGACCCAGGAGAGGAGCCGGACTCGGGGAGGAGAGACAAAGGGGGGTGAATAAACCCTGGGGGAGGACAGAAGGATGGGCTGTAACTCAACAAAACACTTTTATTTTCAATTTACATTTTAATTTCCAACCTTGCAGGTGTGGATTGGTTTGTTGGAAGGGGGCGGGGCCTGAGGAGCCGGACGCCGGCAGGCCGATGTAGCCTTATAATTGGATACGCAAAAACAATACGTGTGTCAATTCTGAAATCATTTGTTTGAAAACAAATTAAAACTAAAATGTGTCTTTATGAAGAAGGTACCGGTGAGACGCTCCTCGCTCTCGCTGTTGGAATTCTTCCTGCGCTTTTGAGATTTCCTCTTCTTCCCTGCAGGAGGGGAGATAGTGAAGGTACGATTAAATTTAAAAAGAAATGTGAGACATGTCCCTGCTTCGGATCTAGAATAATGATATTTAATAATAATAATTGTCTCATCTTAAGGAACCTTCACTGGCTGCCTCAGCCAATCACCTGCCTCCATCTAACCTTCAGCCAATCATGGGCCTCCTTCTTACCTTCCTTCACACAAACTCACTTCCTGTTTTCCTCCAGACCTCCATCCTTAGCATCCTTCTTCACAGATGTTCTCCGTCCAAACCTGCTCCCTCCTAGAGAGGAACCTCCACATCTCCATCTCTGCTGCTTCCAGCTCTTCCTCCCGTCTTCTCGGTGTCTCCAAACCATCTTCTGCACCTTCTGCTGCTCTTTCATCTCCCCTGAAACTTCTCTCCACCTGTTCAGACCTGCTCGCAGGTGTTTCTCCACCCTCACATCTCCACCTCCACACTTTCTTCATCTCCCCACCCTGTATCCTCACCGTTCCTCCACCCTCCACTCTCCAGGAGCAAACCTCCACCTCTCTAGATGTTCCTCCACACCTCCTTAGATGTTCCTCCACCTGCTCCTCGCTACAGATCGCAGTGTCATCTACAAACATCATCGACCTCCGGATCCCTGGAGGACGCCCACCTCTATCTTCGCCGTCCATCTCCAGGGCATCAAGAACAGGGTGTCCCCATCATCAATATCATTTATTGATAAGTTGATCAGTTTGAATCATCTGACCTGATGCTTTGGCTCTGAGCGTCTGGAACCTGCTGGAATCTGAGGACACGCCTGCTGGAGGAAGCAGAGGAGATGCAGGTGAGAGGACCTGTTTCTAGCTATTGGGAAGTGTGTGTGTGTGTGTGTGTGTGTGTGTGTTTCTCTCTCACTATGGGAAGTGTGCGTGTCTGTGTGTGTGTGTATGGATGTCTGACTGACCCTTCTGGAAATTTCTCTTTCGC